>NC_088864.1:0-44583 GCF_032884065.1 Artemia franciscana
TTTTATCCTATCTATTGATAATAAAAATAAGTAAATAATTCGAATAAATAAATATCGTAATAAGTAATCCTTCTTTTAATATACAACTTTGGGTGGTTCCAGAACCATAGGCCAACACTTCTCCAACCCCTAAGTAGTAAGGGCTTGGGTAATGGACTCAGTGATTTACTAGCAATGTATTTGCAAATGGGAAACCGGATGACTTCTTTTCCCATTTGAATGAAAATGCATGACAGGTTTAAAAAATACGTGCATCATATTTAAAAATATAGTGAATCGTCAGAAAATAATCAAGGTCAAAATCGCTCAAATTTTGGTGGTTAATCATAACTTTTTGGGGTAGTAGGAAAAACGGTCTTGGTTAAGAATTACCGTAGTCAGCCTTAACAAAGGCAGGCTCTCCACATACTCACATAGAATGCACAAAAACTGTTCGATAAGAACTTGAGCCTTTGACTATCCAGATATAACTATCCCGTCATATTTATGATTGAAAAGTGTTAAGCTCTCCCAGTCTTTCCTATCATAGTTACATTTGAATTAAGCTGAGGTCTTCTTCTAAAAATTTCTTCATAAAAACATTAAAGACCATAATTTAATGAGGAATTCGTGGTTTATTTAAAATTCCTTCTGTGTCAACATGACTGGTCCCTGTTTCAACTACAAGAAAGCAGACTGTAATAGATTTAGCGAACATATTTTAAAAATACCGGAATACATGTATACCATTTGTTTCTAAACAATCATAGATATTTACAACTATGCTTAAAACCTCAGAACGTTTTTATTGTTTGAAACAATTAGCTTCAAACGAAGGTTGAAACTAAAATCACAATTTTTGAGAAAAAAACAACATTCTCAGCAACTCAGTAAGATGTGGACCACAAAACTAACTGAATTACGATGAAAGTAAGGGAGAGCAAACAAAAAATTTAGAGCCCATGCAACCGAGGGAAAATATCATTTGATAAAGAAGAAAAAAAGGTTATAAGCTAATCAATTGAGAAAGCAATCTTATATTTTAAATGATTTAAGTAATATGAACGATTGTATGTCTTACAAACAGTTCAGATTTGTTAAAGGTAAGTCAACAGTGGGTGCTTCTGATCAACCCTTCATATCAGTGGAGTAAAATATACACCAAGAACTCTTTAATATCAATTGTACTCTTAATAATGCTTGCCACCCAGATATTTTAAAGAAGTTTGCTTTAATTAGTCTGTACTGCTCCATTAGTTCCGTTGACTAAAAGTTATTTATCAGTTCAATCGGTTTCTTATGATGATAAAGTTGATAATATCCCACATATCCTTCAAAAATCACGTCCAAAGGGAAGCATACTCTTTCCACTGCTGCGGTCAATCAATGTGACCAATTACCGAGATTCTGTTCAATATATTAATCCAGAAAATTGCCGATATACTGTTTAATGCATTAATATGGCAAATTACCGAGATACAGTTCAATACAGGCGTGCCCTGATGATATAAACGAGACAAAAATCTTCTAAATATGTGAAAACCAAGGATAATACCCCAAAAATACACTAAAGAAAAATGGACAAAAGACACTGAATTAAATTTTGACGTAATTAAATGCAAAGCTATCTTCTTTACAGTTAAAGATAGGAAGATTGCCACAATTAGTGATAAGAAAAAAGTTAAAGAGAGATGGGTAAAATATTTTGAGAATGTGCTTAACTGGGATAGAGTTACAGGGAAAAATATAGAAGAAAATTAAAAAGTCCGTAACACATTGGGTGTCAAGGAAGATTTATTTTATGAGGAGGAATTAGTGACAGCATTTAAAGGATTAAAAAATAACAAGACCCCTGGTGGTGATACTCTGGTAAATGAGTTTCTTAAATATGGTGGCTATGAGGTTAGACATAAATTACTAAAGATTGTGAATATTTCTGAAAAAGCAGAATTACTTAGCAATTTTATGAGCATTCAGTCAGGTCATTGCAGTCCGATTTTGCAAGCTCCGATAATTAGTGACGTGTGATTTTGGCACGAGTATTTTAGATGCTCAGATATTTGGATATTTTTGAAGAATACAGTGAAGAAATCAATTTGCAGGTCCTGCGTTTCCCTTGGGCACCTGTCAAATGATGATTTCCTCTGCTGATGTGGGCCAGCCCCACTAACAGGTACGAGTTTTTTGGCAACTGATGTAAATTATTCTTGATAAATTGGAGCTACAGATAAAGGCTAAGTTCAGTATTCATGATTTGGCCCTAGCAAAGTTTTGAGAATTTCTCTATAGTTCCTAATATTGAGATTTTTTATCCAAAGACTGTGATCTCAAAGTCAAGAGCCTTAAAGCATTTGGTATTCTGTTACGGGTTTTATGGTATGTCGTTTGTTCTCGAGTCACAGCTTATGCAGTTTGAGGCAAATAAGGCTTAAGCTATGAAATCTTGTAGCAAGGGTTTAAAGGGAGTATTGGAGGATTTTATCCATCAACCACTCATTTATATTGAGCTTTGCAAAGATAAACTAAAAACTCAATATCCAACCCCTGGGCAACAAACTGTAGCGGGATCGTTGGCTATAATTACTCACATTTCCACGACACAACAGGGAATCCAAAGTAATAGATAAATCTTGCAGAAAAATAGACCAGAAGCTGGATGAAAAACTAGTTGCAGCCGAAGCTG
This sequence comes from Artemia franciscana, assembly GCF_032884065.1. Lineage (NCBI taxonomy): Eukaryota > Metazoa > Arthropoda > Branchiopoda > Anostraca > Artemiidae > Artemia > Artemia franciscana. Next base: position 2,663 of record NC_088864.1, read on the forward strand.
GTAGCGAGTCAGACAGTCTTCTTTCCAATGGCATTAAACAGCCTCCAAGTAGTGACCTAAGGTCAGTAATTTGGGGTGTGATGTGCACCAAAATGGAAATCTCTGAAGGATCTGATGGTGATATTGTGGAGGTAAGCTGATTTAAACTAAACAGTTACACAACCAGTCAAGATGCCATAGCCTGGTCCTAGTCAAATTCAGGTCGAAAGAAATTGCCAAGAAAGTTTTCAAGCTGAAGTAAAGTTGGCGTGCACTGGTATATTTGTGTCAGCAAACTTAACAAAGCAGAGACGGAATTTTGAACCTAGCACCTGAGAAGTAGGCCTACGGAAATAAGCAAGTGTGGTCTGATCAAGGTCGGATTTTTATACACCTTGCGATTGACGCTTTACTCCGTCACTTATGTTCATTGCAATGTGTTGATTAGATTTTTTTTTCAAAAGGAATCAGCACAGTTTATATTATTTTTATTTCTTAGTAATTAGTATTGCCGTTATACCAGAAGGATCGGTTGGATGAGTTAGAAAATAAATCTTTAGATTCTAGTGAAATTTGTATTGTAAAATTGCTCAAGATAGTGTTGGGAAATGCCCTGGGCCAGTAAGAAAAAGTAAGTATGTCACATTTGATGTTCCGATATGGAAAGAAATTAAGAGCTTTGGTGTGTCTGAATGGAATTGCCCCGTTAGGTCGTCATCTGAGGATATTGAAATTTTTTTGTCTTTAGTAGTATTGATGTATTAGGTATTTGCGAAACGTTTTTGCCTATGAACAGCTGTCTCTCGTCTTACATTATTCCAGGATACCAAAGGATTTCGAAGGTGAGAAATCGGATGAGACAAGGATCTTTGTCATTTTTGCTGAAAAATAGAATAAAATTTGAAGAGAAAGATGATTTATACCTTTGAATTGAAAGCAAGGCTGAAATTTTTCAGTGGAAATTTTGATTCATGAGAATAAAATCTAGTAATTTGTTTGGTTCATAAACCACCTAGTATTCCCTCGGTTGAGTTTCTTGATTTATTTGATGAGTATTTACGTAAACTTCTATCTGAAAAAAAGATGAATCTAGAATCATGGGTGATTTTAATTTTGATTCGTTATGTATGAATAGTGATAATTTTGATTTTTTTTTTTTAACTTGATGTTATCACATGGTTCCTTTCCTGTGAATCGCCTTACATCTAGAATAACTGAGGATTCTGCTACTCTTATTGAGAATGTGTTACATCCTTCAAATTTAGTATCTGATTCTTATTGTGATATCTTGATCAGTCTAGGATCTGATCATCTTCCTGTTGCATGTACAATAAAGCCACGGAGCCTGAATTATGAAAAAACTAGGCATAAACTTATACGAGTTCTTCGGCCGGCAAATTTACGTAAGTTCCGTGAACAAATAAGTGTACCGTCGTGAGAGAGAGTATATGAAGATTCGGATCCCTTTCGTGCCCATGAAAATTTTCTTAGAATAATTACTCCGATATTTGAGTCTTATTCAACTTTGCAACTTTTTCTTTATTGAACTTAAAAAATACGAAAACAATATTATGACCGAACAGAGAGCAGAGCTCATAAGGCTGGGACAGTGCAAAAACATAGAAAAAACATCAACGTCTAATCATACTAATAATTCCAAATTAAACACGACAAAAAACAAATAAAATAGAAAAAATACACAAAAGCGAAGTAACAAGGATAAATAAATAGCTAGGTATCGGGCAGTAGGGGCGTGGAAGGCTATCCCACACACAGGGACACAAAAACAAAACATACAAAGTAGAAGATCAAATAATTTAATTTTCTATCATCAATGGTGAATAGTCAAACATTAGCAAACAATCTTTAATATTTGCTTTTAAAAATTTAGCAGAGATTATCGGGAGGGATCAATCAGAATTTTGTAATTCAGCTTATAATTGTTTGTAATCAAGGGTATTAGCTAACTAATCGAAAACCTTGACCTTTCAGAACTTAGAAAAGGAATTCGGTACATCCCAGACCTCCGACAATCCGAAAGAGGAAGTAAAACTAACAAAAATTTGTCGTAGAAATAATTTTTAGAATTTTGGATTTGAAAATGCCATATGGAAATATTTAATGCTCGTATATCTTTTAAATCTAACAAATTTAAGAAAAACAATAACGTTCCAGTTTCCGAAACATTCGGCTTGGCCCTTGTAGCCCATTAGGAAAAACGAACGAGATATTCCCCGAAACCCTGGACTGATGATGAAGTTGTTACAACTATGAATGCTCGGAACGCTTGCTCCTTCAAAAGTTTAAATGACTCATCTGAAGAAAGTAAAAATGAATATATTTGTCAACGATATTTAGTGAATAAATTAAGACGTTTGAAAAAAAAGAAATATTACATTGAAAATTTTGAACAAAAAGGAGATATGCGGAGCACTTGGCTGACCATTAATGGCGTGATTAAAGGCACAAGTAAACATGATGGCCTCATAAATGGTATCGCTATCAAGGGTGTTACAGTCACTTATAAGCAGTATACGTGATGACGAATTTGGTAAATTTTTTTCTGGTATTGGAAGTAAAATCAAGGAAGACACTTCCCACAGAGATCCAGCGAAAAGTAACACGCTCTTCGAAAATAATCAAGGAGAACATTATAACTTTCAATTTAGGAGAGTGTCAATCAAAGAGTTAGCAAAAATTGTGAAGAATTTGAAGTCAAAAGCTATTAGTATTGAAGGTTTTAATCTGAAAGCATTCAAAATAGTCTCAGCATATCTACTACATGTCTTCTTTACCTTGTTAACCTGTCACTTGAAGTCAGCCAGTTCCCTGGCAGACTTAAACAACCGAAAGTCCTACCACCGTTCAAATCAGGCAATAAGCAATCAGGCATATGACAAACTGGCGACCTATAGGCTTGTTACCACTATTCTCGGCTGTATGAATATTTAGAAAAGCTCGGAATATTAAGTGCGTCACAGTTCAGTTTCAGAATGCGGCATACCATCAAATTGAGTGCTTTGATAGTGCCCTAGAAAGGGCACTAGAAAGCATTTGATACCGTTAATTTTAATCTTTTATTAATTAGTTTAACTTGTAAGGAGTCTATGAAAAGAATTTGGAATGGTTTAGGTCTTATCTGCATGGTAGGTCCATCAAAGTTATGATAGATGATGTGGTAGGGGAAGCTTTCAATATGAATTATGAGTGCCCCAAAGTTCTGTATTAGGACCTTTACGTGGATGCAAAGCATTTTTACCTTCCTGATGCCGTAGTTACATCATTCGTAGATGAGACAACGCTTGCAGTGATTGCCAGATATACTGAGGATCTTATAGAGAAAACTAATATTACTCTGGAGAATTTATCTCAGTTCACAAAGCATAGTTTTTATACAGTGAATATCGAGAAGACTAATTATATGATTTTAGTCGCAATGGTAAAGTTGTATATAATTGTCATTGCATTCTTTTACAAGATGTTTCTATTAGTCAGGTTTTTCAATGTAGATATCTAGGATTTTATTTTGATGTATATTTGAGTTGGATTGCAAAGTTATATCTTCAAAGCTGGCTCGCGGAGTTGGTATTTTAAGAAGATTTCACATTTTTTTTTCCTCTGCATGTTCTGGAAGCAATTTATTATTCATTTGTTCATCCTTATTTAATGTAAGGTTGTTCATTGTATGCAATCGATTTTTCTAGTCATGTGATAAGGGTCCAGGCTGTGCAGAATAAGGCAATTAGAAGTTTGGGTGAGTATCATGTGTGTGGTAGCCTAGTACTAAAGATTGTTATAAAGATTTAGATATTTTGAATATTGATTGTACCAAGTCTCAGAAAATTTTAATTTTTGTATACCAGGTTTTAAATGGATTGTCTCCTCAGTATTTTAGAAGTTTTTGTCGATGTAATTCAAATTATCACGATTATTCTACTAGGATCTCTGAATAGTTGACTAGTAAGATCAGGCATTCAACGCGATCTGGATTTATGGTTAATTATGCAGGTGTTGATATTTGAAACTCAATCTCAGAGAGTGTTAGGTGGTCTGAAAACCTTATGTTATCAAAAGGAAGAATAAAAAGTATTTCTTGAATAGTTCGTAAATTATGGTGCTTAGAATCTATCCCTCTGTTGTTGTTTTTTTAAGATGAGAAATGGCTGTTTAGAGACTGCATAGTTTTCTCTCTGTTTTTTCCTTTTTGCGTATTTTCTTTTGTCTTGAATGAATAATTTAACGTTTATATGTTGTTGTTTCACTGCTCAACAGGGGTATTTTAGGTCCCTAAACTCAGCAGCATAATGTCGATTATAGTACAATTTCAGTAATTTTTTTGTTGAAGCAAGCGCATAACTACCTACCTACCCTAATTAAATCCTTGTATAATAAGGTGATACGAGTGAGTGCAGTAGTTATAGAGGCAGTAGCCTGGTTTTGATAGGTAGAAAATTACTTGGTATGATGATGCTTTTTGACTAAGAGATGCTGCAGACCAAGTTTCAAAAGAAGAACAGTGTGGTCTTAAGAAGGATAGGGGATCTGTCAACCAAATTCCCATTCCTAGGTTAATAATTGAGAAGTGCCTGAGTTATCCAACACCTTTAGTCCTCAGTTTTATAGATTATGATCAAGCGTTCGATTCAGCTGATAGAAGATCTTTGGCGAAGGTCTTATCCTTGTTTGGTTGACCAAACAAATAGTTAGTGGCTAGTTTCGTATTAAATCAGGAGTTAAGCAAGGCTGTGTTCTATCCCCAACTAAATGAATCTTTTTAATTGGAACACCGGAAAGGCAATGGGAGAACACAGAATCAAATTGGGATGGAAAACTCTTCTGGACTTAGACTCTGCTAATGATTTAAGTATCCTAGATGAAAGTGTGAGCAAAATGAATGAACTTTGAATGGTTTCGTGACTTCAAGCTGCTATAAGAGATTTAAAAATTAAGACTAAGAAGACTACGTCGCTAAGGTGAGGAATAAGTGAAAACAAAAAAGAGACGTTGGGCAACGAAAAGATAAATCAAGTGGACAACTTCACTTACATTGGTAGTATTATTAGTAAAAATGGTGGGTACCGTGAAGATGTTAAAGAAGAATAGCCAAAGTTCAGGGTATTTTTTCACAGTTTAAAAATTTTTGGAAGAATATGAAGATAAGTCTTCAAACCAAGAATAGAATATTGGAAACTACAATGATGACAGTGGTCAAATGTGTTTCTGATGGAGGGGCGCTCTAAAAAAACAGAGGAAGATTTGCTATATGTTTTCCAGAGAAATTGTCTACGGATTGTTCTGGGTACCCAGCTGACTGACCATATTTCAAACGGTAGGCTCTACGAAAAGTGTGGTTCGATCCCGTTTTCTAGGTCTATAATGAGAGAAAGGTTGAGATGGGTAGGGCATGTTCAAGGGATGAAAGAGAAGAGGCTGCCAAAGACTTTCCTCTTTGCCAACCGTTTAAGACTAAACGGAAAGTAGGATGTCGTAATAAAAAACTTTAAGAGAAATGGGATTGGATAGATAGGGTATTGAGGAGGAGTATGCGTAGTTGTGTTGGTATGTGTAGCTGTACTTGCTAAAGGTGGTTTGGTGCTGTGGTGTGTTGTTAGTAGTATTAACAATAGTGTCCTCTTTGCGAAGGTTAGAAGTATTGTCCGAATTAATATTAGGTTCTTTTATCATAGAGTACAAGTAAGGTGGGTAAAATACTTTTTCTTGAGTTCGGATATAAAATCACTTCTGAATGACCGTGTTGAAAACGAGGTAGTAACAGGCGTGCAAACTTCAACAAAACCACTCTGTGCAGTTAAGAGGTTTCAAAGCATTTGCCTTAAGAATTTTGTACCAAGCTGCGATTGAAACCACCGAATTATATGCAGTACCTATGTGGGTGTGTCCGATGAAAAAAAAATGTAAAAAAGCTCGTCTCTGTCAAAGAATTTCTACGGTTTTAATGCCAGAGCTTTTCAATCCGCCAAAAAGGAAACATTAATGGCTTTAGCAGGATTCCTTCCTATCAATCTTATAGCCAAAGAGAGTAACTCTCACCAGATATGTAAAAAACAAAAGACCTGATTACTGACCAAAATTAGAAAATTTGTATAGCAGCAAATTCATTGAACCTACATATTATACTGATTCTCAAGTAAATTTACTATTGGTAAATTCCTTTTTTACTCCAAATAACTTAAAAGAAATTGAATAAACTTGACACAAAAACTTATATATGAAGTTGTATGAGCTATTGCTCCAAGCTGTTAATTCCTGAACCCTTCAGTTGTTGAATGATCTTCTTCAGTTTTGAAAAAGATTTCCCATTTATAAAACTCACATAAATTGTCATAAGTCATGGTAAAAGTAATTCATTTTTATTTATACTTAATAAAGCAGTTATAAAACTTATGACTGTGATGATAAAGAAACTTTGTTTCTGTACCTTTTTAGGGTGTAAACTTTATGAGAATGAAACAATTGAAAAATGAATCAAATTACAAGGTTTTCGGAATATGCCATGTTTAATATTAATGTTATTTGGTATATTTAAGAGGTTCAACATACAGTTTTTCTCATGTTTGAACAATACAAAGAACTGGATACTGCATAATCAATTTCTTCTCTTATTTAACTTTTCTTCTTCCTTTTTCCTGTTTATTTACCTTCTTTCCGTAAAATTTGCTGGTTTATTGTTTTTTTTTCTACGTCTTCGTACTATTTAACCTATTTTGTAAACTTCTGATATTTTTGTTATTTATTTTGTAGATTAGATAGTAAAATACTTTGTACGGGTTTGGTCACTGATTAAAATCATTCATTCATTCATAATAGTGTATATATTCAAATGAAAGTTGGCAAATGATTGTGCTATTTTAAAGTTAAAAACAATATTGGTGATTGCTAAGAATAAAAAAAAAATAATGAAAATAGAGGGTATAACACAGAAGGGTTATAACGCAACAACAAGGACCGCTTGCATGTGTTATCTATCACTAAAAAAGGAACGAAAGAATAAAGCAATTCATTGATTCCAATGGACAGCTCTTGCTTAATTTGACAGGTTATGAAAATAAATATCATACCAACCGCGCTATCGAAACAAATTAATGATTAATGGGTATTAAATTTAAACTCTAATCAATCAAATAGTTTCTAAATAACTTTAAATCTAATTGAAGTAAAGAAACTAATATACATGCTTAAGCCATTAGTTGGTTATATTATAATAAACGAAAACATACATATTAGAAAGGGCATGGCCTTGCGTCTATCTTAAATACCTCTGTATTAAAACAACAGTTTATCGTCAATGTGCAAACAGGTCCAAGATGAAAAAAAATCAAAAAATGAAATACAGGGATAGACAAACCTGATAAAGACCAGGCAGGTATAGATTAATAGGTCTAATACTTAGCTAAAGGATTTCATCGTACTCAGATAAATAAGGAATATGATAATTTTAGGGAAAAGGTTGCATTTAGTAAAACACATGACATCACCTCATTTTTTTCCAAGTGGGCGATTTAAAGGACGGAGCTTAATAAACTCTTAATAATTTGACATACGAAGGTCAAACGTGAGTTTATGGGTCTCAACGTGAGGTTTGTCACAGAGCAGTGTACTTTACGTTCAGTTATTTCCTTTTTTTAATTAAACCCGATTGGACCTTGAAACCTTGAACCTAGAAGAGACTTTTGGTCATGAAACTGTACCTCTGTAACAGTTATAATGTCAATTTGTTTCAATTTCTGATAGCACCTTGAGTTCAGTATGTTTGTCCAAATTAAGGCTTTCAGCGTTAGGGATTAAATTTAAGATATTTAAAGCGACTGGGGAAACGTAATTGTCGTTGAGTTTCAGTAATTCTTGGGATATATTTAAAATTTGGGCTGTGGGATGGTGCAGATAATTTTTGGGGTGGACTATTTCTTACTGGACAATTTTCGCATGTAGGGACTCTCAAACCAGAGTCACATTGATAGGGTACCCAACGGGGAATAAAATGCAAGGGATGGGGGTAAGGTTTCCTGGTGATACAAGAAGAAGTCAAATTGGGAGTGTTCTTTATAGGTAGGGATGGCAAGGCAAGATGATGCTGGGAAAGGGAAGTAGGGTGGAGGGTTTCTGAGAGGGGAGGGTTCAAGTTTATTTTGGCAGAAGACGGATGAAGACTAGGACCAGTTATTAAATTCTTGGACGCACGGAGAGGATTTATGTCTATAGAATGTGGTTTTTTGGGAGGGATGTGAGTAAGGGTAGGTTTGGGGATAGTCCAAATTGGGTAACGTGGTCTGAAGGGCTGGGTCGACCGGGCCCGTGTACGTACCTGGGACGGAGGAGACTTTCGAGGGGGGTATTCCTGGGGTATGCTTCTCTGCATCAGGTACGTAGGGGGATAAGACTGGAAGTCGGCTGGAACACGGCTCCCGGGAGGAGGGGGTTGCGAATGCTTTCATCGGCACCTAGAAAAAGGATGGATTAAACCTACCCTCTGCTACTGGTGATACATAAGCAAAACAACACAATTTATCTATACAAGTTAAAACAGGACAAAGGTCAATATGATCAAAACTGCACTTATCGGATAAACAAATAGATAAAAAAAATACGACAAATATGTAAAAATTTGCACTGCTACGAAACTTACAGAGACCATGTATAAAATGGTTATATATCACATTTTTTTTCCTTCTTATTCTTGCATTATCTTTTTTTCATTTTTCATAAGTTTCTAAAAACAATTACTATACCATCATCTGCATACACTTTAGCATTAACCTTGTTAGTCCTTAAAAAGACAGTATTGTTGTCACCTTTTAATTTCGGCATACAACCAGAAGCCAGTAAGCTACTGTCTGTGGGATTATTTCGTTCATAAATAATTGATTCAGCTTCGATATTTTTTTTTTCACGATTCCGATCATTGACATTGCTAATAACCTGATTGACATACATTCAACTGCAGTTGACCTCTCGAATGAATTTGGAAAGGCCAGATTAGCATTTTCTAATTTTTTTTACCTTCACTTGATTCACTTCATTATTTTTTGGATTTGTCGTGCTTGGTTGAAAGGAAGAGGAAATATCGGGAAAATTGAAGATATCCAGTTGGGGAGGAATATTATTGTTTTGTATTGCGTATAGGGGGGTCAGTAATAATAGACGTAGTGTACCTTAATTTCTCTTCTAATATGTCTTTTAATTAAAAAAGCCACAACGCAGACTCTGGTTTAAGAATTTCAAAATTAGTAGAGCATTTCTGTCTGGCAAGAAAAATCTTTAACACAGGGTTTCGGATACGTTATATTATCACTGGTAGAACGTGAGTAGGGTTTGGTCTGAATAGATACCTCATGTAAGCAGGTTTTTAGTTTTCCACTGGTGGTTTCAAGAGTAGATGATGGGTCGACGGTAAAAGTGGCAGTACCCTCAGTCTGACAAGCAGCTTCAAAAGGGGGATGTCACTTCATGCTGGATGTAGGGAGAAGCTTGAATCAACTCCTGCGAGAGGGGGAAAGGTGATTTAAGTTCCTTTAGGATATTGAGCATCCTAGCTCTTGACTTTGGAGAACGGGGGATGTGAGGTGAAGATAAAACAGGTGAGTTAAAATAACTTACCTGTATGGTTGAAATTTTCTTAGCGGAGCAGACCAGGCGACACCAGCTCTCACTCCAATAAATTGCATCAATTTTGGCACACTTTTCCGCTGCTGCGTGGAACAAGCCATTGCACCCTCCACATTTCACAGGGTTCGAAAAGACTCTTAGCCTACATTGGGGGCAAACTAGTCTTTGTCTAGCCATCTTTTTTTAAGAGGTTAATGATCTGAAAGATGAACTTTGTTCACCGGGTAACAGCCAAAATGCTCACAGGGACTATCAGATCGAGCAAGTTTTCTCTATCTTAATTGTTGGTCTGACCTCTGGTTCTTTGTACTTAGGAATACCTTCGAATATCGTAAGCACCTTAATGTTTTATATTTTGTAACTGTAACATTGTATTCATTTTATGCTGTGGGGCATATAGTTCCGGTTGTGTATATGCAGCCAGACCTTGTACAGTTGTGTCGAGTTAAAAAGTTATCATGTTATAGTAAACCTATATACATATTTATATATATATATATATATATATATATATATATATATATATATATATATATATATATATATATATACATTGTATATATATATATATATATATATATATATATATATATATATATATATATATATATATATATATATACAATATATATATATATATATATATATATATGTATATATATATATATATATATATATATATATATATATATATATATATATATATATATATATATATATATATATATATATATATATATATATATAACGTTATTTCAGCTTCTCGTCCATTCCCAGTAGGTATGCTTCGGATAATTAGTCAGGCCGACACTATGGAAGCGTTACCTGAGTTTTAATCACATAAGGACCATACCCTTACCCTCTCCAAGTGCAAGAATAACAACCACTATACTACTACCACAAAACTTACTTTACTAAAATCCGGAACTTTTGAAGACTCAGTTTTGAGATTTGATCTCCTCCTGTTTGGTAGACGTCTGGTGAAAGAATGTAACAGTATTTTTCATTGCGCATCCGACCTTTACCGAGCTAAATAGTAACGTATCTTCTCCTACTGCTAAATGACGTTTAGAAATCTCAGGATCGCATCATGATTTGAACTTTCATGTATTTACGTAGTTTTTAATATATTTTTACTATAGAGAGGTATTTTGTAACCTCGTTCCAGTTCGTGTTATAAGTACGCCATAATTTCAACGAAGATGGTGAAACAGAACAAGTAAAGAGCGGAGTGGGCTCTATGAATCGTTTTTAAAATTTTATTCCCCAACTCACTTTGTATAGGATGGTCTGTTGTAGAGACCATTGAGAGTACGCATTCAATTGAAAATTGAAGATTCTAGTGCCCTCTTTTAAGAGGCATGGCAAATTATTTTTTCAAAAGCTGTGAATCTAAAAAGTATGATCATGCTTATGAATTTGGCACACGGAGCTATAATCTCGAACTATCAAATGTAAAAAGAAGAAAAATTCAAAATACCCAAAATTAGCCAAAAACATACGTCAAATATTTGCCCAATCGCTTTGGACAACAAAACTTCGCAATTACAAGTTCTGCAACGCATGACCAATTAACTCCAATAGATTAATGATTATCAAGGTTTCTGTCTTTAAAAAATAAGAAATTTCTTATTATATTCTCGGAATCAACATTCAAAGTTTTATTTGAATCACCTATTTCAGTTCTTGAGCAGAAAAAAAAATAAATAAAATTGCCTTCCTTATTTACAGTTAGCCTAATGGCAGCAGTTCCTATGGAGATAAATCATTCCTCCCCTAAATAGTTCTGATTCAGTTCTGATCCTACAAAAGTCTAGCAAGTGCTTGAGCTTTATTTCCCGCAACCTTCTTTAAGATCCTAAAATTCTTTTGGGTAAAAGTCCTATAAGCAAAAATTTGGGAAGCAGAAAGGTAGGATCAGGCACAAACTAATAAGACCCTTATTCTAACTTCTCATGAAGATTTTATGACAACCCATCCTGGTGGACATCATGACGAAAAGAACTTGGAGACTTCTCCCCTGTAGAGGTAAGAATGGACAGAGACCCTAAATAGGGCACAACTATGATGCGTACTCTTATTTCCATTCCATTTTGTTTGAAATCAGATAATCTTTTCATATATATATATGTTCTTTCCTGCCCCTGCGTAGTTCAGATTGGAACCTGATAAACCTATTGCGTAACTAGAATATTAGTTTTTACTTCCCCAAATTTTTCTATGGATTCAACATCCGCTCCTAAGAGTAGGATGACAATGATTTAGAATCCCCCCTCCCAACACATACGTCGAATCGGAAACTAGCTCATCTAGATTACATAAATTACAAGGTATTAGCTCGCATGACATAGATTTAGGGACTTCTCCCAAAATAAAACATGTGTAGTATCCAAAAACTCAAAAGGCCAAGCTGGGATGCTTGCTTTTAACTCCAATACAGTCTAATTAATGCCGAACAGACAATTCGCAAGATATATAGGACACTTACTCGTCCTTTCCACCGAGTTTAGTTGCGACCCAACAGTCTTATCTATTAGACTTCCTGATTACAAGAATCCCAGAAAAAATAATGAAAATACTAGCTTTTAATTTCTATTAAATTTGGCTGAAATAGTACTTTTTTCCTGACAGCTATGAAAATATACATGATTCTGGATATCCCCCTCCCTTGCCCATGATTCGGGTAGCATCTAGACTTATTTAATTCTACTTCTGGGCCCGAGCCTTATCTGCAAGCAGAGTATATGAAAATTTGATGAAAAGTTAATATCAGCTAATAAAAAATAAATACATGAATTTGACGATTCAAGATCGACTTTTTGGAATTACCTCCAAGAAATCAACAGTGGACATCCACAATTATTTCTTATTGATTCAAAGGATATTTAGAGTCGATATATGAAAAGTAGAAATATATATAAGAGATAAAGATAAACGATATCTAGAATTATTTCCAAGAAAACTAGAAGAGATTCTATTTTGTAGACTAGAAAAGAAATAATTTTTTCCGGAAAGTAACGGTAAATTGTATAAGCGTCAGGAGAGCTGTTTCACAATATCTATATCATAAACATTTTTCAAATTCCTATTTCTTGTCACTACCCAAAAACAGATCGTTAATCGAAGCCAAAAAAGTAGTTGTGTTGCTTCGCAACACGAAAAATATAATTAAGCCTGTAACCTTCGTAGCAATAACAGAGACTTGTCATGCATATGGCAGGTTTTATCTGAAGAAACTATGTAAGAATAGATCGTATTTATTAAATAGACATACCGGACTCAAATTATAAAAGAAAAAGAAATATTTTGAAAATAAACTAAAGTAAAAAAAAACAGACGCTACAAGAATTGTTTCCCAATTCTCAACTTCATACTTAATGATAAAGTCTCACCAACAGAACGGAACAAGTAGATAATATTTTCTTTCGCATTTCACATTTTTGTCCTATACTGTGAAAAACTCCATAACTTTCTTGATCCCTTCTTTAAAAGGTCATTTTTTTTAGAAAAAAACTTAGGAAATATTCTTTTCCGTTGACATGTTTGACATTATACTATTCCCAAAAGGGAAGCTTTAACCCTTTAAAAGTTTGGAAACTGGAACATTTCCGAAAGGTGTAAACAAAATCATTTCCTCTTTCTCTGCTTTAACTTACCTCCCTCTTTTCTTTGTTGATTCTAGTTGAGCATTAAAAAAAAAACTTTCTAACTGAAAGTAAGGAGCGACATTAAAACTTAAAACGAAAAGAAATGATTCCGTATATGAAAGAGGCTGTTCCCTCCTCAACGCCCCCCTCTTTACGCCAAAGTTTGACTCTTTCTCTCAACTCTACTTTTAAAAAAAGGAAAAATTGTAGCGTAAAGTCGTGCAGTAAATTTTATTGATTTTGTATTTACAGCTATTCGAACTGTTCTTTTATGTCATGCAGGCCACTTTATCAGCTACTAATCCTATTTTGTTGTGTCAATTTTGTCTTTTGTGCTAAAGCTTAAATTCGACTATCACACAGCTTATTTTTATTCTGGGTAAATTTCTCTCATAAAGCTAAAGCTCTTTACGCTAAATTTTGATTGCTTTGTTCCAATTCTATAAGAATGACCCTTGAACCACAAAGGCCGTTCAATTAGAGCAAATAGCTCTTTTGAAAGTACTAAATATCTTTTGCGTAAAGAGCGAGGCATTGACGAGGGGCGAACCCCTTCATATCGTTTTAAGTTTCAATTTTGCATCTTACTTTCAGTTGAACAAACTTTTTTTTTTAATTTCGTCGTTTTTTAAATGATGCTGAGAAATTCGGTGCCCTCTTCATGAACAATTCTCTTCCACCACGAGCAATTTCTCCATGGAAATATCCTCCCGTGCAACCCTCTGCCCCCCCCACCAGAAGAAAATCCCAGGTCATAAACGTCTTTATGCTTCCCAATAACCAATACTCTATGAAAACAATGGGCAAAGTTCATATCTTGCAGCCCTTCCCACGGAGACTGTCAGGGATCAAGTCGTCCTCAAGGACAGAGTTGTCAGATTTTTCAATTATGTTGAGCAAAATGGCTATCTTAAAATTTTGATCCGTTGACTTTGGGAAAAAATGAGTTTTGGAGGGGGCCTAGGTGCCATCCAATTTTTGGTCTCTTTAAAAGGGCTCTAGAACTTTTATTTTTCGGTCAAATGAGCCCTCTCGCAACATTCTAGAACCACTGGGTTGATACGACCACCCCTAGAAAAAAAAACAAATAAACACACATCCGTGATCTTTCTTCTGGCAAATACACAAAATTCCACATTTTTGTAGATAAGTGCTTAAAACCTCTAAATTAGTGTTATTTGATACATTGATTCTGATGGTATGATTTTTCATTAAGATTTCATGACTTTTAGGTGGCAATTCCCCCTTTTTCAAAAATAAGGCAAATTTTCTCAGGGTCGTAACTTTTGATGACTAGGACTAAACTTGATGAACTTATATATTTAAATTCAACATAGAAATCCAATTATTTTTATGTATCTATTTGTATCAAAATTCCGTTTTTTAGAATTTCGGTTACTATTGAGCTGGGTCGCTCCTTACTCACAGTTCCTTACCTTGAACTGTTAGATACAAACGTCAGGAAACTTTACAAACCTATGCAAGAGAAAGTTTATCAGTCAAACAGTTCATGGTAACGAACTGTAGTAAGGAGTGACCCGGCTCAATGGAATTTTGATACAAATAATTAAATCAAAAGAATCGCATTTTAATGCTGATTTTAAATATATAAGTTTCATCAAGATCAGTTATACCCATCGAAAGTTACGAGCCTGAGAAAATTTGCCTCATTTTAGAAAATAGGGGGAAACTCCCCCTAAAAGTCATACAATCTTATATTTCATGGAGGAACTTTTCATGGGGGAACAGAATTTTAATGAAGGGGGCGCGGGATTTTCTAGCATTATTTGAAAAAACAATGAAAAAAAAATATGAAAAAGGTTTTTTCTACTGAAAGTAAGGAGCAGCATTAAAACTTAAAACGAACAAAAATTATTACGCATATGAGGGGTTTACCTCCTCGTTATACCTCACTCTTTACGCTAAAGTATTTTTAGTAATTTCAACTATTTATTCTACGCCCTTTGTGATTCAGAGTGTGATTTAAGTTCTAAAGCTTAAACCTCTAAGTCACTATAGCTTAAATGGGATATTTCAGCTTTAGTGTAAAGAGTGAGGTATCGACATACGCAATAAAAACATGCAAATGTAGAAGTTCGTTACGTAAGTTAATTCGTAAGTTGCGTATAATTTTTACCAATGAAAACGTTTGTAAAAAATTAAAAGTTCTACTTGCCTTTTTAAGTAATCAAAAAATTGGAGGGGAACTTGGCTTCCTCCTTCACTCCTTTTTTCTCAAAGTCTTCCGACAATTGCAAATAATTAATATGCAAATTGTGTTTTAATTATTTATGTGCGGAGAGCCAAGATCAAAACATGTATTAATTCAAAAACGTCCAGAAATTAAATAGAAAAAAACAAGTTTTTTTTAAATGAAAGTAAGGAGCAACATTAAAACATAAAACGATCAGAAATTACTCCTTACTGACAGGGGCTTTTCCTCCTCAACGCCCCGCTCTTTACGCTAAAGTTTCTTACTGTTTAAAAAAGGTAGATTTAAGAGAAAGAGTCAAACTTTAGCGTAAAGAGTGGGGCGTTGAGGAGGAAAAGTCCCTGCCATATACGGAGTAATTTCTGTTCGTTTTTTGTTTTAATGTTGCTCCTTACTTTCATTTAAAAAAAAGACTTGTTTTTTTCTATTTAATAGGAAAAAGGCTTCCCGTCTAAAATACACATTTATGTTTTGCAAGCCTATTTTTAAGTCTGTTGGCTGGGCAGTTTGCAAAATTTTAAACAGGAAGAAATAATCATAATAAAAATCTTTGATTAGTTTCAAATAAAATTAAGAGGGTATCTTAAATGGTTCAACCGTTTGATAGATAAAAGTTATTAAGAGGTTATTTTAAAATAAGGAAAATGTAATTTCTAACCAATTGCTAAATAAAGCCTTGTCTATTCTTCTAATAAAGCGCTAACTGCTGTTGATTTTTTTTTCTTACAATAACACTTTCGTTATAAGACATCCTAATAAGGTGTGACAAAGTTGTCACATATACTAAAAATAAATCAACGAACGAAAACAAAGGATATGTAGATAGTAAAGCGATATGCAAAATGTTAATATCTTCTGACTGAGTACGTCCTGGTTAAAGATTAAATTAAAAAAAAAACAAATTTTTTTGAAACTGAAAGTAATGAACAGCATTAAAACTTAAAACGAACAGAAATTAATCCGTGTATATGATAGGGCTGTCCCCTACTCAATGCCTCGCTCTTTACGCTAAAGTTTTTTATTGTTTTAAAAAGTAAAGTTGGGACAAAGAGTCAAACTTTAGCGTAAAGAGCGAAGCGTTGAGGAGGAAACAGCCCCTTCCATATATGAAATAATTTCTGTACTTTTATGTTTTATTATTGCTCCTTACTTTCAGTTTAAAAAAAGCTTGTTTTTTTATTCAATTTCTAGACGTTTGTAAACTAGTGCAGGTTCAAACTTATTTTACTGTACATGAAAATTAAAACAAAATTTGCATATTAGGTTTGGTAGAATTATTTCGAGTATGAAAGATTGCCCACCCCTCAATACCTTGCTCTTTAAGCTAAAGCTTTTAGCACTTTCAAAAAAGGAATAATTTCTATTCATTTTTTTTAGTTTTATTGTTGCTCTTTACTTTCAGTTAGAAACTTTCAGCTCCTGGCTTTTAGTTGATTTCTGATAGCTTTTCGAATAATACAAGTGAATCCACCTCAACCATTATGAAATTTACCCTCCCCTCACCAAAAACTCCTCCGTGTAATTTTACCTAACGTAAAGTGCACTCATCCTGGTCAAATTCCCTCCAGGCAATTCCACCTTCTCTGAAAATCCCTCCTCCTCGTAAAATTCTTTCATTTGAATAATACTTTAATCTCTAGCCGGTTTCTGCATCACTCCAGAAATACCACCTTCCGTGGAAATTATTTTCTGGAAATCAAAACTTGCAAAAAAGCCTGTGAATAATTCCCCGGGAACATCTACACATAAAAATTTGGCAAAGAGAATGTAAGACAACTAAAGAGAAAATCGTATAGTAACGTTGTCAAATACCCCCAGTGCACTATTTCTCCTGGAAATTCACCCTCCGGAAATTTCCTTCCCCAAGGAAGATTATCCCTATAGATATCCACCCCAAGCACAACCCCACTCCCCACGACTGGTATATGTATACTTTCCAATAGTAAATATTAAACGTAAACAATGGGCAAACTTCATAACTTAAAGCTCATTCCCCATGGACATGGGGCATCATTTTACACCTAAAGACATGGTTATTTGACCTTCCAACAATATTGAAGAAAATGGCTACCTCAAAAAAAATTCAGGTAAATTTGGGGGGATGGGCGTGGGAGGGGGCCTAGTTTCCCTCTAATCTTTTTTGTCACTTGAAAAGTGTATTTCAACTTCTAATTTCCGATCGACTGCACCCTCTTCCGAGCTTCTAGGACCAGTATATCAGTACGATCACCGTTGGGAAAAAAAATACAAAAAAAAACACATCCATGATGTCTTCTAGCAAAAATAGCAACAGTCCACATTTTTATATACAGGAGCTTGAAACTTCTTCAGTAGGGTTCTCTGGTACGCTAGATATGATGGTGTGATTTTTGCTAAGACTCCTTGAAATTTTGGGGATGTTTGGTCCCTATTTCATTAATCAGGAAAATTTTCTCAGGCTCGTAACTCCTGATGGGTAACACTAACTTAGGATCTCTCACTTCTCCTAATTTTTTTAATTGTGTAATAGTGTAACCAGAGTCCAAGCGGTAGTTTAACCCTCTTGGTATTTATAAAGGTAAAGATGTATCGTTAATTGGTTTTCCGGATGACGTCATGAACATCGCCAGAATGTTGTCACGTTTAGAGGAAAATTTTGTCCTGTTACAGAAATCGTATGATAATATCGGTCTAGATTTTAATTGAAGTAAAAGTGAAGTATTGCTATTCAACTGGAAAAATTCTAAACATACCCCATGAATAAGACTGGGAAATCATGATGTTATGCCTTCACAATCCATTACTTACCTTGGTTTACCCATAGGTCATAGCTTGAAATCTAATCGTTCGCTGCTAGTAAAACATATAAATAAGAAGATCCGAGCAAGTTAAGCTGGTATTGTTCTTTTAAACTCAATTTAAATCGTCATCTACTAGGTCATCGATTTACCTCTGTATGTTTATCACATGTTCTTTATTCGGCACCGTTTTGGAAGCTATTACGAGAAAAAGATAAAATAGAAATACGCCCTACCTATTTCAGTTAAGCCAAATTCCGACTCCAGCTCCGAACATGGACTAGAAATACAAAGATCATTCAGCAAAATGTGATAACTGACCCATCCGTAGCCGTTCAATCGGCCATTACTAATTATGAAAAAAAGCTCATTACATTTCAACATGAATGGCAATCTTTACTTATTTAGATTCGTTTTTATGTTGCTTCTTTTATATATGTGTGTCTATATAAATCATTTTGTTAGTATCGCTTTTTCTTTCCTTTTTTACTTTTATTTTATTTCCTGTACTCCGTCTGTGTGCTCTTTCTTGACGGGTTAACAATAAATACATACATACATACTAAACTTGATGATTCTAATATATTTGGAATCAACATAATGAGCTCATTCTTTTGATGTATCAACTTATAATAAAATTCCGGTTTTTAGAGTTTTGTTTACTATTGAGCCGAGTCACTCCTTACTGACAGTTCATTACCACGAACTGTTTAATTATGCAAACTGGATTTTCTAAGGGTTACTGATCTTGCAGGCTGGGTTCTGGATTTACTATATATTTCTTTACTGGAAATAGTATCCTGTGTTCCCAAATATTAATGCCTTTTCTTTTATTTGTTTGTTTTGACGAGAAAGTCTACATCAAATCTACGAAACGACTTGCCATTTGCTCCCCAAGTCTTCGGGCGGAAGTTTCAGCCTATTATCGATGGCTTTTGCCAACACGACAGCACTTTTTTTATAGCATTTTCCTTCTATCCATGGATATGACTATTTATGCAAATCTGTATAGCCTACAGTAATTTTTTGAGGAGACTTGGAGGAAATATCCATAAAAAAAAACAACAGATGACGAAAACACAAATGACAGTTTCAACATTTTACCTCTTAAAATTTTCAATTATTTCGGATTTTTACGATATTTGAACTTCCTGTCTAGGCTTTCTGTCGGTGTGCCTATGTTTATTGCATATGAGGGGTCTGATGGATGATATGTTTAACTTAGGGAGAAAAACGTATCCACATTGAAGCAGTACTCTAAATGCAGGATTTTTACAAATAACAGAAATTAACAAATGCAAACATTTGCTGAAATATGTTGGAGGATCATATGATGAATTTATTCAAAGGAAAACAAACAAGATAGCTTAAAATCGATTGCCATTGAAAGTGATTAAGCTTGTCGGTTTTTTTTACTATGATGACAGGGATTTTTCTAGGGGGAAAGGGCTACAGACATCTATGAAGGGACTTGACCCTCTATTCCGCCTACAACGAAGTTAAAGATTGTTATACCCCATTTTGATTAAGACGAAGATCTATGATTTTGCTATTTCTTAAGAAATGTAGGGGCTTTGTTTAGGTGGGGGGGGGGGGTAAATGTCAGGGGGGGGGCTTTGTTTCACACAAACTTATTGGAAGGAAAATTCTTCAAAGTCATAGTAATTACTCTAGTACGCAGGGTAAAGCTGCAAATTGACAATTTTTGAGACACTTCCTCCCAAAAATTAAAAAGGACAATTATATGTATGAAAATACCAAATTTTCTCTCCAATACTTAAGAATAAGTTTATTTGAACACGACACTTCTGGGGCTTCAGCCTCATTGAAGCTGCAGTCTAATACCACAGGATTGTGGTGAGAAAACTCAGGAGTATTTTTCTGGTGGGCAAGGGCAATAGATTTCTAGGAATGGTCAACGCCCTATACTCAGCCTATGATTAAGTCAAGAATCAATAATACCATGCTGTGATAAATAAAGAAATCTATAATTTTACTTCTTGAAAATGGAGCCTTACTGATTTTACACGAATCTGCTAGGAGAAAAAATTAGATTCTAAAGTTGCCCTATTTTACTCAAAGTACCCAAATACTTAGTTTTAAGCAGTAAATCGCTGACATCTCTACATTCATCCTGTGAAAGAATTCGAATGAGAACGAAGAAATTAACTTTATACTGTATTTAGGATATATTTTTTTTTAACATGAGACCTCTGGGAAGGGGCTACAGCCCCCTAGTCCTCTCCAGGGTACATCCCTGACCTCATTTGAATATTAAGAGCGGATTCCTGGTTGGTCTAAAATGTGAGATGGCCACAGAAAAAAGATAGTATGCTATTGAAGGATATCTAATCGAGATTTAACACTATAGGGGGTATTCCAAAAAATGGATGCTAAACTGGAGGACAAAGTAAGGGAGCGACCAATGTGGCCAAAGCCACATCTCTGGTGAATCAGCCCAGAGTATCAATAATAATTATACTACTTCCAATGCAACCACTACTTCCCTCTAAATAAACCCGCTTACTGAGCATTTTAAGGGTTGCTTTGATGATACACAGAACTTTACACATCGTACTAGGGCTCTACAGGTATCCATACGCAGGGAAGAGTGGGCTTCTATAATAATCGTCCCAGAAATGTACAATCTTCACATGTTTGTATATAGTACTTAATGGTACAATATATTGAAAATATTTAAGCAGAGTTTGAACAGGTTTATTTGCAATCCCTTGTTGATACAGAACAAAATTTTGATAAAACACTGTTTTTTATATTATATACCCTATAACGTTTAGACATAAACCTGTTTCTTTTAGAAGTAATAAAGTAGCTTCTGACTTGTACTTATGGTCGGACAAATTTCATCACTATTCCCTGGCATTTATGGTGGCGTATTTTTCAAAATTTGGGGGGAGGGGGCAATTCCGTTGTTTTCAATTTTTTAATGAAAATTCAAAACAAATATTTTCAATGACAATACCTTACAAATGTGTTCTCAAAATCTCTGAGGGAAGGGAGGAAGAACCCCCCCGCAGCTGACACCACTAGGCACTTAGTAGTTGACAGAGTTTTTGTTGCCATGTAGATTCATCTTCGGTCACGGGGATGATAATATGTAGTCATGACGGGTCCGTCTTCTTCCATGTCAACGAAAGCCGCCTAGGGGCTCTAGATCGGTCTTGTAGAAAAGAGTTGAACAATGCCCAGACCTACTACATTTCAATGCTGAATAAAACAACGAGTATATTATGTCAAACAAATTAATTTTGTCCATTAATGGGCACTAGTGAAACTGAGCTGAACTTTATAGCCAAGAAGGCAAATTGAACTTTGACACAAGAGTTAAAAGTCAGATAAAACCAATTCTTTTCAAAAGAAACTTTTAACATTACAACCAAGTTGGTTCAACTCCGTTAAGTTCAACGTTTGAATAATTCCCACATTTCTGATATTATTAAGATCCTTTGTTTAATTTATAAACCTTTCCATATTGCATTCTATAAAAGTTCATCTTTACAAAGCTATGTAAATAGATTGTTGGCATCTATATGTAGCTTTACAACCTGAATGTCAATTACAATTACATGTCACATGTTTCAACATGTAACATGTTACATGTTACAAACTCAATTACATGTTTATAATCTCGAGGCAAATTATTTCTTCATTTTTGTTTCTTTAAGAGAAAAAAGCTGGAAAAGCAATGAGGAACTACAGGAACTCTCAACAACGCTGGTGCTCCTGTCACGTAGAAATATGGGACTTTAACTAAAACCCTAAATAGTAAGGGATATTAGACTTATGTGGTCCAATAGGAATGATCAAAATACCAGTTGCTTGATCTGTTTCTGCTTTCTGAAGGCTCTTCAGAAGCAAAATGAATGGAGGGGGGAATACATAGAAGAAATGAGGCTGAGGCTTCCAACTCGGTGCAATTGCATTTACGAAAAAACATTTTGGATCTGGTTTTCAAGAAAAAAAATGGTTAAATCTGAAAATTTAACTAGTTGCAAACAAGTCAATGTCTATCGACTGAGATACCAAAGAGTTCATAATTTGAAATATTTAATTTCCATCTTTTCCATTATCAAATTTTCGTGATTCTTCATCAGTGATATTAGCCACTCCAGACATATATTTTGCACATAACCACCCTCTACCCTGCAAAACCAGCTGCCAAACCTTATTTGTGAAAAAATAACAAAACTCAGAATTTGATCTTCTCTTTTTATTAACGTAAGCTACTGCGGTTTTATTAGCTGAACACAGTTGGGCATGCATGACTTTGCTATCCTGAACAAAGCTATTTATTACCAGATAAACAGGTTTTGTTTCTAAAACATTGATGAAATTTTTTTTTTTTAGGACAATTTAGGCCTATCTGTGGCTATTTCATAGAATATTCATCTACAAATATCCAGGCTAGCTTTGATGCATCACCCACACCCTAGTGTTATGCATCATCACACATAAATTTTTGTCAGCTGATCTAGGCTCAATTGCTTTAGAAGAATGATTGGGAATATCCAACCGCTATTGCAGTTCCGAATTTACATCGGATGTTGAAGTTGGCTTGACCGCAAAATTGCCCTGCGAATGTTCTAGTGCTTGAGCACTCAACGACTCCGCTTTCCGGTTAAAGACACTAATGTCTGCGATAGTTTGGACGGGGAGCCCCGTTCTACCAGTGGCGATAACGGTAGACCCTCTCCTCTTGCATGTTTTGGCCTTTCAGATGATTCTTCGAAATTCACCATGGTTTTGGCTTCGGATGGTGTTTTGGCAACAACCTTGCCAAAAAGAAACTCTGTCACTTTGACTTCAGGAGCACATAAAGCTGATAGTACCATGGGATCTGGGCTCATTTCGAATATCATCGAATGAGGTCAAATTCGACTGAGATCATAATCAGT
The DNA here is from genome assembly GCF_032884065.1 of Artemia franciscana. NCBI lineage: Eukaryota > Metazoa > Arthropoda > Branchiopoda > Anostraca > Artemiidae > Artemia > Artemia franciscana. The sequence goes on from NC_088864.1 coordinate 25,818, forward strand.
GAAGCCAAGCATGTGAACTATATTTGTTAGGTTTTTGATAACCCTTTCTTTGATACCATGATTTTAAAGCTAAAGAATCGTACTTACTACATCTCAAGAGGTTGAGTGAGCAATAGGCCACTGCACTTGAAGGGCCCGTGATGAGAAAGTGACCCACATTTTTACTGTCAACCTTGGGAACAACAATTTTATCGATATTCACAGGCCTAGTGTGGCACTCAAATAAATCCTTCAGCTTCCCTATTTCCAGAGGCCCAGAGATAGCTCTGTTTGTAAATTTGGCTTCTTTTTTTTATCTTGGGACCTTCTTTGGTACCAGAGCCTTTTTAAATAGATCGTAACTTGACGTGCTTTATTTAGATCTTTTGCCTGTGCTTTTCCAGAGAAGCCTTCCATTTTCTGTCATTCCTTTGGTCATGGATTTCTTTTGGGGCATACAGAGCCAGTTTTGGCGGTTCTAGAATCTATGTGTGGGCTCCGAGAGCTAGATCTTGCGTTCTTAGAACTAATTTCAGGGCTCCGAGAGCAATGATTTGTTCTTCGATCACTATCCACTGTTGGGAAGGTTGAAACCAGAGCACCTCGAGCTCAGGCCAATTTTTCAATCGTAGTCGATTCTGGACTAAGAAGCTTTGAAACGACATCCCACACTTTTAGAATTTTTTGTTCCGGCAGGAAAATACGCATAGATTGCTAATCTAACATAAAAACCAGAAATCCTATTGGTTGACTTGAATTGATTTCACTGCTTCATGAATGTTGTTTTGACATCCTGAAAATAACCTTCCCAGAAAGACTTAATCGTCCAAGTGAACAACACAAAAATATCCTTTATCAAAGTAGAGAGAAAACTGGTTTCATGTGTTTCGGAAGAACCTTTGGGGTTCCTGACAAACAATTTTAGGCCGGACGCTCCTCCAAAAATTATACTGCCTGTTAGTTCCTTTTCAATCGCGGCATATCACACAAATACTCAAGGTTATCAGATTTCACTGCCGTCATTAAACTCAAGGGGTTTCTCACTGAAAATTACGACTAATGTATATTCATTCTTCGTAATTCGACAAGTAAATAGGAATATTTATTTGGAAAAGAACTATTATTCGAGGAGAAAATTAGAGAAATTATTATTCGAGATTTTTTTTTGGAGGAGGGGGGTTCAGTTCTTACGAAAGAAATATCAGGAAAACACAGGAAAATTAAACATTTCGCTGACAAAATTAAGCATTATACAAATTTAAGGTGGGTGAATCCCTCGCCTGCGTGTGTGCCTGTGGTCTGGTCATCATTATTTGCCAGGAGACGCGGTATAAAATTGTGGAAATTACAAATAAACAGTACATATTTTCGGGTTTTTACTTCATGCAGACCTATTTAGAAAAATATAATTTAAATAATTGCTCGCAGCGAAGTGACAAATTTATTTCATTTTATCAAAAAGTTCGTGGTAACGAACTGTACTAAGGAGCGACCCGGCTCAATAGTAACCAAAACTCTAAAAAACGGATTTTTGATACCAATAGCTACATGAACAAAATCGCATTTTAATGCTGACTTTAAATATATGAGATACCTATCAAAAATTACGAGTCTAAGAAAAATTGCCTTATTTTAGAAAATAGAGGGAAACACCCGATAAAAGTAATAAAACCATAATTACACCCATCCGAATCAGCCTATCAGGGAACCCTACCGTGGAAGTGTTAAGCTTCTATCAGCAAAAATATGGATTTTTTTTCCAGGGGTGATTATATCGAACCAGTTGTCATAGAATGTTGCGAGCGGGCTCATTCCAACAGAAATGAAGTTATATACAAGTGAATTATATATAAAAAATGAAGTATATAGTACCCTTTTTAAGTGATCTAAAAAATTGGAGGGCACCTAGGCCTCCTCCCACGCTAATTATTTTCCCACAGTCACCCGATTAAAATTGTGATATAGCCATTTTATTCAGCATAGTCGAAAAACCTTATAACTGTGTCTTTGGGGACGACTTATTCCACCAGAATCCCCGTGGAAGGGGCTACAAGTTACAAACTTTGATCAGTGTTTATATAGTAATGGTTATTGGGAAATGTACGGACTTTTTCAGGAGGATTTTTGGTTGGGGGGGGGGGTTGAGAACAGGGGTTATGTTGGTGGAACTTTCCATGGAGGAATTTGTCATGGGGAAGAAAATTTCCATGAAGGGAGCGCAGGAATTTCTAGCCTTATTTCAAAATAGAACAATACAAAAATAAATATGAAACAGTTTTTTCAACTGAAAGTAAGGAGCAGCATTAAAATTTAACACTAATAAAATACAGAAGTTCGTTATGTAAGCTAACTCGTAAGTTACGTAGATCTTTTACTAGCAAAAACGTTCGTAAAGTATTAAAAGTTCTAGTTCTAGTTGCCTTTTTAAGTAACCAAAACATTGGAGGGCAACTAAGCCTCCTCCCCTGCTCCTTTTTCTCAAAGTGATCCTATCAAAATTATGAGAAAGCCATATAAATATGAAATTTCGTTTTAATTATTCATCTGTGGAGAGCCAAAATCAAAACATGCATTGGTTCAAAAACGTTCAGATATTAAATAAAAAAAAGACATGTTTTTAACTGAAAGCAAGGAGCAACATTAAAACTTAAAACGAATATAAATTTATTCGTATGTGAAAGGGGCTGTTCCCTCCTCAACGCCCCGCTCTTTACGCTAAAGTTTTACTCTTTCTCTCAATTCTACTTTTTAAAACAGTAAAAAACTTTAGCGTAAAAAGCGGGGCGTTGAGGAGGGAGCAGCCCCTTTCATATACGAAGTGATTTCTGATCGTTTAAGTTTTAATGTCGCTCCTTACTTTCAGTTAAAAAAAAACTTGTTTTTTTTTATTTAGCTTATCCATACGGGTTCATTAAAAAATATTCTAAAGTTCGATTGTTGCTTGAGTATTTGTATATCTGAATTTGTATTCGGATAAGACTGTAATGACACATGATAACTACCCATACCTAGCACAGTTGGATTTATATAAACGGTTCTCGTATCTCCATACTTCTTGGCAACCTTCCGTCGACAATTTAGGGTAACAGTGCCTCAAAATAAAATTTTTGTAGATTTGGCAGATTTTGTTAGACCAGAATTCACGGTCACGACCAATCTTTTCATAATATAATTCCTCTTCCCCTAAAAATATTACAAAGTATACAAAATCAATGTCACAACATTCCAATTGCATTTGAACTTGGTAATAGTAGTCATGTGTTCTTTTCAGCTTTATTTCACTATTAACTTTCTTTTCTAGACATGTATTTTTTTTAAGCGCTATCCACCCTTCCAATGTAAGCCCTTTTGCTGTCAAAGGGAACTTCACCTCCAAAAGAGTCTTCTCACCCGAAGGAAAAATTGCTATCCCGTCCGGACTGGCCCCTAGAAACCCATATTCCTTGTGAATGAAAAGCCCAGCAGAGTTCACAATGCAACCCATTTTCTTTGCAAAAGCTGCAATAGCTACAGGCTCATACATCTGACCATGCTCCATTGCCTTTGTTTGGCGGTTTCTGGGATACAGCAGCTGCCGAACTAATGAGCCCACAGTCTTCAACCGCCTTTTACAAACAGCACCAGCTACGGAAGCTGTAATTCTGTTTTTTCTGTATTCTATCCAGCTATTATCGATATAATTTCTCTGAAGCCTAGTGGCTTTTTCGATACTGAGGATATCTGTTGCAGTACATTGGAGAAGAGTCAAAAAATCTGTTTTTGCAATTTCGAGCGCACTGCAATCAAGATCCGGAGCAGTTGCGTTCGAGCCGTAGTTTTTGTCTGCTCCGGTTGGCTCCCTGATTTCTTTTGAAGGGAGTTTTGTGGAAGCATTAGTGAAAAGGCGCTTTTTAGCAGACAGTTTTTTACGTCGAGCAGTAGTCATGGCCCGCTTTTGTACAAGTTTTTTCAACTACCTACTTGGTGTAGATCCTACAGTTCTTCGAAATATTTCAAGGCGAGCTGAGTGACCTTTCGTAAATCGGATTCCTGCTGCTTTAACACAGGTTGTATATCGCGCACTTTGGCTAACCATGATGTTTTTGCCACCTATAAGCCTTGCAACTATGCTCATAAAATATTCTGCCAGGTTGCTCGTGTGGTTTCCTATCAGTAGACGAGCCCTTCTGGTCAGCGTATCAAAGGCTGAATACACATTGCTGAGAAAGATGTTGCTAGGGGTGTCTTCAGGATTGACCTGTAGAACTTTCCCGGAGAAGGAGCAGCGTGTAGGACATAATCTATGGTCGCCACGGAAAAAATGTAGAGGAATTGCCTTCAGCGCACTGATGAGATCCTTCACACTTTTCTTCTCTGTGGTGGCACATACAATTGCATTTCTGGCAAAATCACACATTTTCTTTATTATTGCGGCACTAAGAAATCTTCTGCATTCGGCATTTTCATGCTGCTTCTTATATAGTCTGTTTTTCAAGCATTTGTACACATGATTAGCACACTCAATTTTTTCTACATTTCTGCCATATGGTGCCCTTGTTATAATTTCAGAATGGGTACTTGAATCGCCGTCGGCAACAAATCGGGTAAATCTTAGATTGTGCATGGATGTTGCTATTCGGAATGCGTCAACTAATATATCTGACTCCATACCTGTACTGGGCCCCTGCCATTTCATAAAACATGTATGTTCAGGAACATATCTATTTACTTGATGCCTGTATTTCACGCAAGTACAGCAATATTTGTTCCTAATTCCTAGATTTAAGAATTTCTTCGAATAGAAACCTATCACCACTCCACAGTCTGAGAGTGCACGATATCTATTCCCATAACTTCGTGTACACCAGCTTCCATCAACTATAACACATGTCTCTACAGCTCCATTTGGGTGAATTTTCTCACCTGCTTCCAGTGCCATCCTTCGCTTGGTTTTCCCATTTTCGATAAGATAGTCATAAAGAACTTTTTCCAATTCTACGCAAATTTCTTTCTCAAATTTCGTAAAGACTTTTTGAGACGGGGTATTTATTCCAATGGTAGAGAAAAGTTCTTGAACCTGGGTGTGAGTAATTCCACCATTTATTGCACCAACCACTACCTCTTTGTTGACACTTACTGTTCCTGTTTCTGTTTTGTGTTTCTTTCTGATAGTATTCACACTATCAAAATCTGTCCTTTTCCGTTTTTTGACTACGGTTTTCGTTGAGTCTTTTTTCTTAAGTCTTCTAGGAGCAAGGGGTTTTTCTGTGTGAATTGTGGCTTCCTCCTGACATGATTCGCATTTGAAGATGAGTCTTGAGCGCAATCCAGCTCTATGTTCTTTAGAAAACATCATGTTTGAAACTAAATTGATGTCTTGGCACCTGTAAATAAAATGCTAATTGGTTGTGAGGAAGTAAAATAGTAAAGTAGCGATTTTATTGTTTTGGTAGAAAGGAAAGTGCTATAGCTTCAAAAAGGATAGGTAGTATGTAGAGTGGTGAGCGATGTAGGGTAATTAAAATATGAAATAAAATATAAAATATAGCTAGAAATGGGCGAAAAGTGGAAATTATACGATCTAACCGAAAGTTTGTTGTATTTCATTGTCAGATTAAACCACCCAATTTTATTTATGTATGTAACCAAGCCAAAAACTGTCCTGGAACTACCAATCAGGAAAGCCAAGTATTTCAAAACTTTACAAAATCCTTTGGGGCATGACAGGAAATGCCCTCTAAACAGACCCGTGTCGATTTACCAAATTCCAACGGAAATTACTAACCAAATTCAAAGAAAAATTAAGTCTCACTTGACTCCCTAAAATCAAATTCAAAGTAAAAATCCGTGCCCCAAATTCAGTTGCATCTCAACTATCGTTTAAATTTTTATTCGAGTAATTCACAAAGTTCTTATTAGTACGATTAAAAATACCAATATGCTTTTATGAGTTAGGAGGATCAAATTAGCTAGTTTATTTCTCAAATCCTTTAAAGCCTTTGCAGACATTCTTTCAGAACCTTTATCCGTACTTTTTAATGATTAGATAAAAAAAACAAGCATTTTAAATGAAAGTAAGGAGCAACATTAAAACTTAGAACGAACAGAAATTATCCCGTATATGAAAGAGGCTGTTTCCTCCTCAACGCCCCACTCTTTACGCTAAAGTTTGACTCTTTCTCTTAACTCTACTTTTTAAAACAGTAAAATATTTAGCGTAAAGAGCGGGGCGTTGATGAGGAAGCAGCCCCTTTCATATACGAAGTAATTTCTGTTCGTTTTAAGTTTTAATGTCGCTCCTTACTTCTGTTAAAAAAAACTGTTTTTTTTTATATTTAATTTCTGAACGTTTTTGAATCAATGCATGTTTTGATTTTGGCTCTCCGCAGATGAATAATTAAACCGAAATTTTAATATTTATTTTTTTGTCTAAAGTGCTTTCTCATAGTTTTGATCGAATTATTTTGAGAAAAAATGGAGCGGGGGAGGATGCCTAGTTGCCGTCCGATTTTTTGGTTACTTAAAAAGGCAACTAAAAATTTTAATTTTTTACGAATCTTTTTATTAGTAAAAGATATACGTAACTTACAAATTAGCTTACGTAACTAACTTCTGTATTCTCATGTTTTTATTACGTATACGAAGGGGCTCACCCCCTCGTTAGTACCTCGCTCTTTACATTAAAGCTTAAATTTTGTCCCAATTTCTTAAGAATGACCCCTGAATCACAAAAGCCGTAGAATAAATAGTTGAAATTACTAAAAATACTTTAGCGTAAAGAGCGAGGTATTAGGAGGAGGTGAGCCTATCGTATGCTTAATAATTTCTGTTCGTTTTAAGTTTTAATGCTTCTCCTTACTTTCAGTTGAAAAAAGCTTTTTCATATTTATTTTTTCATTATTTTTTTTTTTAAATAATACTAGAAAATCCTGGGCTCCCTTCATGAAAATTTTCTTCCCCCATGACAAATTCCTCCAAGGAAAGTTCCCCCAACATATCCCCCTCTTCTTCGAGTTACGAGTTTGGAAAATAAGGGGAAACACCCCTAAACGTCGTAGTACATTTTTTTATTTTTCAAATTGGCAGGTTTTTTTTGTTTTTTAAATGGAGAGTTGTGAGACAGAGTCAAACTTTAGCGTAGAAAGCAAGGCGTTGAGAAGGGAACAGCCCCTATCATATACGGAGTAATTTCTGTTCGTTTTAAGTTTTAATGTTGCTCCTTACTTTCAGTTAAAAAAACTTGTTTTTTTTTTTATTTATTTCAGAATAGCGAAACTCATTTTTTCCGCCGATTGATCAGCTTTCGTCATAAATTAATACAGAAGTAAAAAGTGGGGCTATTTCAAAATGTAATGGGGAAATATATAATGGGCTATAAACTGTCGCTTAAAGAGGGGCGAGGGGTGGGGTATAGCGAAGCATTCGCTCTTAGGAATAGTATAAGTAGCTACTTATGGTTGTTTTAAGTTCTTTTCTGAATTTTTAGGCCTTCTTTCAAATGTGCCCCTCTCCTTATTTTTTACCAAAAATATAATTTAAAAGATCTACTGTTTAATACTGTAAAAACTTTAGCGTAAAGAGCGGGGCGTTGAGGAGGGAACAGCCCCTTTCATATACTGGGTAATTTCTGTTCGTTTTAAGTTTTAATGTTACTCCTTCCTTTCAATTAAAAAAAATCGTTTTTTATTTAATTTGTGAATGTTTTTTTAGTTAATCCATGTTTTGATTTCGGCTCTGCGCAGATGAATAATTAAAACGAAATTTGAATTTTTATTTTTTTGGCTAAACGGCTAAAACGATTTTGAGAAAAATGAGCGGGGAAGGAGGCCCAGCTGCTCTCCAATTTTTTGCTACTTAAAAAGGCAACTAGAGCTTTTAGTTTTTTACGATTGTTTTCATTAGTAAAAATATACGTAACTTACGAATTAGCTTACCTAACGAACTTCTATATTCGCAGGTATCTATTACGTATATAAGGGGGGCTCGCCCACTTGTCAATACCTCGCTCATTACACTAAAGCTTAAATTTTGTCCTAAATCCTTAAGAATGACCCCTGAATCACAAAGGCCGTAGAATAAATAATTGAAATTACTAAAAAATACTTTAGCGTAAAGAGTGAGAGATTAGGAGGAAATGAACCCCTTATATGTGTAATATTTTTTGTTCTTTTTAAGTTTTACCGCTGGTCCTTACTTTCAGTTGAAAACACTTTTTCATATTTATTTTTTCATTGTTTTTTTAAATCATGCTAGAAAATCCTGCCCCCTCCAATTCATGGAAAATTTTCCTCCCCATGACAAATCCCTCCATGGAAAGTTTCCCCAACATAACCTCCTCTTCTCAAACCCTCCTTCCAACCAAAAAATCCCACTGAAAACGTCTGTACACTTCCCAATAATCATTACTATGTGCAAACACTGGTCAAAGTTTTTAACTTGCAGCTTCTCCCATGGGGACTTTGGGGGAGTAAGTCGTCCTGAAAGACATAGTTATAAGGTTTTTCAACTATGCTGAATAAAATGGCTATATCAGGATTTTGATGGCGCTAGAACTTTTCATTTCCATTTGAATGAGCCCTCTCGCAAAATTTTAAGACCACTGGGTCGGTACAATCACCCTTGGAAAAAAGAATTAAATAAATAAACACGCATCTCGGATTTGTGTTTTGGCAAAATATACAAAATTCTACATTCTTGTAGATAGGAGCTTGAAACTTGTACAATAAGGTTCTGTGATACGCTGAATCTGATGCTGTTACTTTCTTAACTTTCTGTTTTGGGATGAAAATATCTTTAAAAGTTATGGAACATTCTTTCTCTATAGCAGAAAAGACAATTATCAAGAATTAATAAGGTACAAGTTGTATTAATTGCAACCCAGAATAATTCCCAATCCTAATAATTTTGATAGCAGTAAATCAATGACGTAAAATGAAAGACAAAGAAAAAACTTACATGTGGCGAATCACGAGCTTTTCATAATTCTCAAAAAGGTAAGGCAGATCCACAATCCAGCGTGAGCCATTTAGAAGGTCTGACCCCAAATTTCTTCCAGAAGTGATAACTTTCAACACAAATGGGGAATTTGTTCCAATTCCTTCGGAACGTGATTCGTCGTGAACCGAAGCATCCGTTAAGTCTTCTAACATATATTTTGGTAAACGCGGTCTGCCTCTAGCCCGATAATTTAATTTCAACTTTTCACGATGGGCCTGCACATTTGGCAAATGGAGCCCTCGTACATTTCTTTTTTTCCCATGTTACTGTGGTCAATAACAAGAACTATATAAGAACTTTATTAGGGTTTTGACCATTTTTTCGGGGTTCACTTACTAAAGGGTTGAATTGTTTCTTGGAAAGGCCTTGGACTTGAGACTGGTCATTTGACTGCTTTAGTATGGGTAATTTTTATTGGGGTTTATTTACCAAGGGGTGGGATTGTTTCTTGGAAAGGCCTTGGACTTGAGACTGGTCATTGACTGCTTTTGTAGTTTGCTTTGGTAGTTCTACAGCAAGACTTGGGTTTTGCTATAACAAATTTTAATATTCTGGGGACATTTTGTTTCGTTCTTTAGTTATTTTGTTTCATTCATTAGTTATTAATTAGCTTGTTTTATATATTTTTAATTCTTATTTCAGTACGAAGATTATGCAAAATTGTACTTATACTACAATACATAAATTTGTCCTGAAATTATTTCAATTAAACCAAAACGATAGATCAATCTTTTTAAAATAAAACCATTGCTTCTTATTCGGCCCTTGTGCTGTGTTCAATTTATCTCTAGGATTAGACGCAGCTTATCCTTAATTATTTATACAATACAATTTTCTTATATATTCATTAACCGGCAGTTTGGTGTCTGCACCTTACTTCTTCTCTAGACTCTGTTTAAACAGGTTAGAACTAAATAATGCTTGACTGAATCGCTCCTGAACAATCCGAGTGGTTAGCCCCTTGGTGTAATTTTTGCATTCTTAGATGCTCCGATTACAGCTCAATCTAACCTTTTGAGGGGAAATTTTGATTTCGGAACACAAATATGTAAAGTATTTGAAGGGACTGCAGCCAGGAGGTATATATTATAGAAAAAAGCTTCTTATTGATGAATAGAAAAATTTTTGCTCTATTTTTTGATACCCACAACAACAATGTCAAGCATAGCAATCTAGAATGCAAACCCGAAACAGGTTTTATAATTATTTTGGAATTATAAAAAAAAATAATTGTCGGCTTTAAGATTTGATTATGCCAAAATATTCACCAGATTTTTTTTTACTTCTATTGACATAAAAACCGCCAAAATTACTAATTCAGGAACGTCAGGCAAACTCCAAATGTTTAACATGGGAGGTATAGGAAGATTCTTTGCGAGTCCGTCCAGCCTTAAAACCTAGCAACAATCTTCTTCAAACAAAGCCAGATTCTATCATCAAGATCAACAGGACATGAATAATAAAAATCGACAAGGTCAACAGAGTTCAGGTACCAATTTTTGTCATTAAGAGAACCGCTGGCAAAAATTTTCCATTTTGAAATGACATTATTTAATGCTTTTATTTAATTACTTAACTATTTAAGATTCGGAATAAACTGATAACCATTTTTCATGGGACCGTAAAAACGGGAGAAACACTAAGTATTTGCTTTATTCTGTACTCGGAACTGTCAAAAATAGCACATTTATGCAATAAAATACCAAATTCTTTCCTTATAGCGTGTAATTCTTAAAATGTAAAACTTCTGTTCTTTGTTTTCAAAGCTTTCAATGGTGTTTTTTCAAATTCAACCTTATAACCTGAAGGTACAATATTCAAAATATTCAAATCACTGGTTACTGACTACTTTTCGAGAAAGCCTACTATTTCTTCGCATTTTAAAGTTATCAGCCATATGTTATAACTGGCTTGTGAAATTTACAAAAAATCCTAAAAATTAATGGTAGAGTATGTTAAAAAGTACATACCAGCTATTTGCGATTCTATTTCTAGAAAACCTTTTCAAGGAGGGTCCTGGTCCCAAACTCCGGAGCGTGGGTCTTGAGGTCCTGAGTCGGAGCGTGGGTCTTGAGGCATCTTGAGGGTCCTGGCCCTGTCTGAATGAGCGCGATACTGCCTTCTACGCTTCTCACGATCATAATCGTCAATGAAATTCTCCGACAAGTCAATCACTATCTTATCGTAACACAGTAGATGCAACGTAAACATACTAGGCATCACAAATACTCATTTGTTAGTTTGGTGTTAACCCAAGTGAAAGCGAATATCAACTGATATTAGTTTTGATATTTATTTTTCGGTTTGGGGGTGGGGTTGAGGGGAGGGGGCTATGTGGGAGGATCTTTCCTTGGAGGAATATGTCATGAGGGAAGAGAAATTCAATGAAAAGGGCGCGGGATTTTCTAGCATTACTATAAAAAAAAAACAATGAAAAAATAAACATGAAAAAGTTTTTTCAATTGAAAGTAAGGAGTAGCATTAAAACTTAAAACGAACAGAGATTATTACGCATATGAGGGGTTCTAAAAATACTTTAGCATAAAGAGCGAGACATTTAGAGGAGATAAATACATCGCTCTTTATGCTAAAGTGTTTTTAGTAATTTCAACTATTTATTCTTTCTGATTCAGGGGTCATTCTTAAAGAATTGGGACAAAACTTAAGATTTAGCGTAAAGAGCGAGGTATTAACGAGGGAACAAACCCCTCATATACATAATAAAAATATAAGAATATAAAAGTTTGTTACGTAAGTTAATTCTTAAGTTACGTATAGTTAACTAAGAGAATGCCATTTAGCCAAAATAAGAATAAATATGCAAATTTCATTTTAATAATTTATGTGCGGAGAGCCAAAATCAAACATGGATTAATTCTAAAACGTTCAGAAATTAAATAAAAAAACTAGTTTTTTTTTTAACTGAAAGTAAGGAGCGACATTAAAATTTAAAACGGACTGAAATTACTCCGTATATGAAATGGGTTGTCCCCTCCGCACTCCCTCGCTCTTTACGCTAAAGTTTAACTCTTTGCCACAGATCTACTTTTTAAAACAATTAAAAACTTTAGCGTAAAGAGCGAGGCGTTGCGGAGGGGACAACCCATTTCCTATACGGAGTAATGTCTGTTCGTTTTAAGTTTTAATGTCGCTCCTTACTTTCAGTTAAAAAAACTAGTTTTTTTTTTTATTTTATGTAACCGCGTTTCCTGATACAGTGTAAAAAAAAAAAAGAAAAAAAAACTACTTGAACTTCTCAAAAGCAGGGACAGGTCTAGCATATAAATAATTTTTATCAACATCTCCTTCCTTCTAATCCATTCCTTTTGAGTTTATAGATAAACAAAAATCAACAGGTTCAACCAATTTTTCAATTTGATTAGCCTGCTTAATTGGAGTAAAGCCCGCATGGCACTCTAGTCTATAGAGTGCCATACATGAGGTATGGAAGAAAAATTTTTCCTAACAAAGTTTTAGTGTCTTTCAAACATCAATGTTATCCCCTTCAAAGTAGTTACCCTGGGTAACTACACACAGATGGAGACGTCGTTCCCACTGTTTGTAGCAGCGCTGGAAACCTTCAACCGTTATGGTCTTGAACATGTCTATTACATTTTTTTGGATGGTTTGTAAAGTCTCGAAATGACGGCCAATCATTTTTATCACTTAAAAAGGGTACTAGAATTTTAACTACCCTTTGAATTAGCCCTCTCCCAATACTCTGGGATCATTGGTTCATTATGATTACCCCTCGGAAAGATAAAAATGAACACGCATCCGTGATCATTCTTCTGGTCAAAAACACTAAAGTCCTTGTTTTTGGAGATGGGAGCTTGAATATACGTTGTGTATATAAATCTTATACGTTGAATCTGATGGTGCAATTTTCGTTAAGGTTCCTTGACTTTTAGGGGGGTATATCTTCCCTTGTCCACAAATTAGGCAAATTTTTCTCAGGCTCTTAGCTTTTGATGGTAACACTAAATTAGATGAATCTAAAGTAAATTTATATCGGAATCAGCATAAAAAGTCAATTCTTTAGATGTATGAATTGTTATAAAAAAACTGATGTTTCAGTTACTATTGAACTATTTTGTGCAAACAAACTTCACTTGTCGTAGTCTCACAAATCACGTAGTTAACGGACGGAGTACAAACTCAAACTGAGCTAGGGAAGGGTCCTGATGCATGCGCTGTGTCAAGGACAATAGTGCGAGATTGCCAGACTGCTTGCAGTATCGCCAGTCCCATTTCTTTTCGGCCACACCTCATGTTAATGCATATATATATATATATATATATATATATATATATATATATATATATATATATATATATATATATATATATATATATATATATATATATATATATATATAATATGATAATATAATATAATATATATATAATATATATATATATATATATATATATATATATATATATATATATATATATATATATATATACATACATATATATATACATACATATATATATATATATATATATATATATATATATATATATATATATATATATATATATATATATATATATATATATATATATATATATATAAATATAATATATATATACATATACATGATTATAGCCTAATTCTCCCCCTCCCCTAGAAGAGTTTCTAGAATATTTTCTAGCTGTTTTCTGAAATACAGGTAGAATGTATGGTGTAGAATATCCTAAAGTAATTTCGTTCTTATTTTTCTTTCTTTTAAATCCGTTTGTCTTGTTAGTCCTGTTGGGTTGAATTATCCTACCAGGGTAAGATAAACATTAAAGAAAATAATTTGCTGGCTTATTTGAAATAAGGAATTCAATTCAGTTTATTGTGTTGCGAGAGCAACTTAGGTTTTGTCCCGTTTTTTTTTTCCTATGCCGCCTATCTCAGCTTATTCCTGGAAACTGGTAAGGGTCTAACCTGTGCGGTTTTTACGGAAAGTATGTACTTCCGGCCGGATTGATGAATATGACATTACATTTTGGAAAGCTCCGCAGAACTCTTGCCTGGGGCCAAAAAGGATGGTTTTTGCTTGTCCACGAGCCAGAGCCTATGGTGTGCGAAGTGAAGTGGAGTTATATAGCCTATGGCAGAGAGGAATATCTGAAGTTGTGCAGCCAAGCTTTCGTTTCATCAAACCATGTTTCTGCTTTCGAGTGGAAAGCTCCGCTCTAGCAGGCAAGCAGGAAAGGCACCACTTTCAAATTGAAGATGGATTAAAATCTGTAAGTTTTAAATATATGCGGCAGTTACCCGGCCCCATAGCTAATGTATCTTCTTTGAGTGATAAATAGAAAAATTTACAGAAGCAAAAATGTGGCATTTTCCCACGGGCCCGAAAGTGCTGCCATCCACTGTTTCTACCCATTTCTGTTCGTGATATCAGCTGAATTTATCATTCGGTTTTTCAGACTTGGGATGGAGGTAGAGAAATGGTATCAGATGTGCCTAATAAACTTTAAAAGTTCTCTCGATGCTAAAAAAATTGGCGCTTATCCTTTGCTCCTTTCTAAGTGGTGACGTTAGAAAGTTGACCTATGGCAAAAAATATAAACTTTTGAACTAGGACAGATACAAATTTTTTCGACGGCAATCGATAGCTCTTGATGAGCTGATCAAAATATATGACATCCATTTTTTGGCACAAAAATTGCTTCATGAGGTATACCAGTTTGAAAGTTTTAAGGGGTTGACAACTTCAGTAGTAAGGTACACACTGAAACGAAATCTAGGCCGATACAAATTGTGAGACATATAGAGGACTAGTAAGCAACAGTCGGCTGTTAGGTAATAATCACCTTCGGCAATGAGGGGTTAGCAACTTTTGCTAGTTGGTGTATCTATTATTTGTTCCCAGTTTATTTGATGGTAAAGCCAATTTGGTTCCAGTGGTAAGACATGTAGGGGACTTGTAAGTAATAATCTGCTGTTAGGCTACAGTCAACATCAGCGATGAGGGGTTTGCAACTATGCTAGTTGGTGTACCCATTTATTTGTTTCTGGTGAACTTGATGCCTATCACGGGAGAGGGACTTATAAGTAAGAATCGGTTCACTTTGGGTGAGAAACGGCTGGTAACTCATAATCATCTTCGGCAATGAGGGGTTTGCCACTTTTGCTAATTGGTGTACCTATTATTTTTTTCGGGGTGTATTTGATGGTTAAACCGACTTGGTTCCAGTGGTAGGACATGTAGGGGACTTGTAAGTAATAATCAGCTGTTGAGCTACAATCATCTTCAGCGTTGAGGGGTTTGCAACTTTTGCTAGTTGGTGTACCCATTTATTTGTTTCCGGTGAGCCTGATGTCTATCACGGGATAGGGACTTGTAAGTAAGAATCTGTTCACTTTGAGCTAGAAATTTTTGCAAATTGGGGCTCATTGTTTTTAAATCTGATTACGTTACTGAATTAAAATCTGAATTAAGTGTTTACGCAACGGGTACAAACGATAACGTAAAACAATGAGGTAGTTTCGTAATAATTAGTGTCACCTACGGTATTTTAATCCTGAAAAGTTACGGACTAACACCAACTAGATTATATAAGATATTGTTCCAAGTTTTCATCCGTCACGATGTCTACGATGAAAAAGGATAAAATTCAACTGGCTGCAAAGTCAATTTAGTCCTGTCTTTAGATATTATTTTGTAGTTGTTGTTTTTTCAACGCTGAGGAATAGCCTTTGGTCATGTGATAAATGATTGCTTTCTTGTTTGAACATACCGTTTTAAAAACTTCGATAGGCTGACAAGATCATCATTTAACCGATAGTTAAGAAACAAGCACAAACGAGAATGTAAAACAATGAGATAGTTTCGTAATAATTAATAGAGTCATATATGGCATTTTGATCCTGAAAAGTTAGGGATAGCTTTATAATACCAACTAGATTATATAAGATATTGTTCGGAGTTTTCATCCGTCAATATGTCTACGATTGAAAAGGATAAAGTTCAACTGGCTGCAAAGTCAATTTAGTACCTTCTTTCGATACTATTTTGTTGTTGTTTTTTCAACGCTGAGGAATAGCCTTCGATCATGTGATTACTGATCGATAGCGAAGAAACAAAACCTAAGTGTTGCTCTCGCAACACTTTAGTCGGCAAAGCCGGACAAAGGTTGCCACAACACTTCACGTTGCCCGGCAACGTAGGTCTAATTTTAAATGTCTTTTTTTTCTGACTTGGAGTTTGACTCCATGTTATTTAAGATAAACCAAAAAAGAAAGAAACACCCATTAAAGATATTTAGACGGAAAAACTTCTGATGTACGGCTAGTGGGCGCGGTCTCATCGCAAGGAATGAACTATATCATCCATTATAGCCATCAGTTCCAGACAAACTCCACGGGACGTAATAACTCGTACTCCTTAGTTCTAGCCTTTATATCTGTGAACTTTAAGGATAGGAACACCTTTCCAAAATTCTCATTAATTTCATATTTCCGAACAGTTTTCTTTAACTTTGTCTCTCTGTTGTTTTGCTCTCTGTTGGGGCATAATATTATTTCTGTATATTTTAATTTGAATTAAGATTGATTGATTGATTGTCTTGCCCTGCTAAGATAACTCAACCCCCTAAAAACACGAAACAAAAAGAATTAAAAGAACTAGCAGTATAAAAATACACCATATATTCTACCTATAATTTGAAATATAAGTAGCGTATTGGCCGGACACCATTTATACATATGTTTATATATCCAAAATCCAAACCCGTCCCAATTAACCCCAGGGATACCAAGAACGCAGATACAAGGTCACCCTGATGTACCTAGAGTCAAAAAACTAAATATAAAGCTTTCTTTCCATTTACTGTCAAAGACTCCTTTTAGGAAACAATATAAACTAATTGATATCCTATATCTTGCTTCGATCCATTCTGAATGAGGCTCACAGTGTTTGAGATCGTGTCAATTGAAAATCTATCAGTATCCATAATCCTGATTTTTCCAAACTCCCATTCTAAAGTTGGCAGACGCCTTGGCCCAAGAATGGGGTCATCATAACGGAAGACATCAACTTTCTTTGGATCTGCAAAAAAAACGATGAAGATTTGACAAGGTTGGGAACTAAAAACTTTAATTTCTGCTCTGCAGTCAGGAATCTGCAGACATGCATAATGAGGAATAATAATATAATAATAATAAAACAGTTAGTAAATGAGAAGAGACAGCAAAACCCAAAAAGAAGGTGGAAATATGATTGGAAACAGAACTAGGCGAGAAAAATATAACAACACCAGATGCTTAAAGAATTTCCTTACTATATAGTTGTGCTTTTATTATTTTTATTCAGTATAATTGTTCCCATATAGTGGGGGCACCCGGAGCATATATAAGCTTGTTCAACGGGTAGTGTATAGTTCTGCACCTCATCACGGTTTAATTTTTAACATCTATTTAATTTTAGGAAAAAATTTTTCAGTATTTTTAGACCTATTATTAAGTCGTGTCTCCTTTTTTCATCTCCTTTTGTATTTCCCAGTTACGCAGTTTTCTATGATGAATTGTTTTTGTTCTAAAATGATATCCAAATCTTAGAGTAAAAGACCTAACCCAATTTAAAGGAAAACAAGAGCTAAGAGCTCATTTGGCACTTGTGACGAGGCATGAAGAGCTAAGAGCCAAGAGATCATATGGTATGAGCTCTAACAAAATTCTATGAATCAATAGATTGATTTAAGAGTGAAATAAAAGGCTTAATGCCGGTCAGGATTTAAAATAAGAGCTCTGAGTCACGATGTCCTTCTAAATATCAAAATTCATTAAGATCCGATCACCCACTCGTATGTTATAAATACCTAATTTTTTCTCTCCCTTTAGCCCTCCAGATGGTCGAATCTGGGAAAACGACTTTATCAAGTCAATTTGTGCAGCTCCCTGACACGCCTACCAATTTTCATCGTCCTAGCACGTCCAGAAGCACCAAATCACTAAACCCCTCCCCCCAAATCCCCCAAAGAGAGCGAATCCAGTACGGTTCCGTCAATCATGTATCAAGGACATTTGCATATTCTATCCACCAAGCTTCATCCCGATTCCTCCACTCAAAGTGTTTTCCAAGATTTTCCCCTCCAACTCCGCCCAATGTCAAAAGATCTGGTCGGGATTTGAAATAAGAGCTCTGAGACATGAATTCCTTCTAAAAATCAAATTTCATTAAGATCCGATCACCTATTCGTAAGATAAAAATACCCCCAATTTCACGTTTTTCAAGATTTCCAGTTTCCCCCTCCAATCCCCCCAATGTCACAGGATCTGGTCGGAATTTAAAATTAGAGCTTTAAAGCACAAGATCCTTCAAAATATCAAATTTCATTAAAATCTGGTCACCCTTTCGTAAGTTACAAATACCTCAATTTTCAAAATTACCCCCCCCCCCCTCCAACTCCACCAAAGAGAGTAGATCCAGTCCGGTTATGTCAGTCACGTATCTTAGACAGGTTTTAGATAGGTTTTCATCCAGATCTCACCGCTTTAGGTATTTTCAAAGATTTCCGGTACCCCCCAAATACCCCCTCCCCAATTAAGCTGGATCCAGTTGAGATTTAAAACAAGAGATCTGAGTTACGAGGTCCTTCTAAATATGAAATTTCATTAAGATCCGATCACTCCTTCGTAAGTTGAAAATACGTCATTTTTTCAATTTTTCAGAATTACCCCCAAGCGGATCCGTCCCGGTTATGTCAATCACGTATCTAAGACTTCTGCTTATTTTACCCACCAAGTTTCATCCCGATCCCTCCAATCTAAGTGTTTTCCATCATTCTAGGTTCCCCCAAACCC